>NW_024502458.1:470597-488181 GCF_017590055.1 Onychostruthus taczanowskii | reverse complement strand
CCGGCCCGGCGGGGGCGGGCGGCCGGGACAGCGGCGGGGAGCCCGTGCCGAGCGAGGCGCGATCGCCGCTCCGCACTGCCGTACCATGGTGGGGGATCACTGCAGCCTCTCCGGTGAACGGCCCGTGCTCGCCCAGAGTCCCAAGCCCGGATTAAGCTGCAAGATGGTCCTGCAGGCGGTGGGCAAAGTGCTGCGGTAAGGACGGGTCCGGCGGTGGCCTTGGCGCCGGGCAGGGCAGGGCGGCTGCCCACGGGGCATCCCGGCGGAGGAGGGAGCTGGAGTGAAAACTCCAGCCGGGGCGACGGGCGGTCCTGAGCCCCGCTCCTCCGGAGGAAGGAGGGAGGCTGCTTTTGGCTCCCTCTGGATCCTGTGCAGCCATCGGGGAGGCTGGAAGTTGGAACAGCAATAAGCGCTTGGAGAGGAGCATTTGTTCACCCTTAATACGGCAGTCAGGTTTTGTTTGCGCTTTCATGAGAACTGAGTTTCCAGGACGTAATCAGACAGTGAAGGTCCTGGCTCGCCTGAATAAGGAGTCTGACCAAGATGCTACATATGCTTTGGCAAGTCTTCTACAGAAATGTTGTAAGATGAGGGGGAAAAATTGCTCATGCAGCTCAGAAGGGCTTGTGTGAACACTAAGACGTGGATGACTACTGAGACCAAAACCAGACTCTTTGGCAAAGGATATGCAGTAATTTGATTCGGAGGAGTTCTGACCCGTTCTGGCTGGTAGGGAAAAACGTCACCACAAATATTAGGATTAGGAGCCTCGTTCTTCAACAACTGCAGCTTTTTTATTTTGGTTGTATTCAGATGTTTTTCTGGAATGTGTGGAGAGTTGCAGTGCTGCTCCAAAAAGGAGCCTTGTTCCTCCAGCATAACTTTATTTGGCAAGCTTTCGTTCCTCCCCGTTTCCTACTGTCTGTTGCCAATTGTTAAATGTTTGTCAACAGAAACATTATCCCTCTCTTCCTCGGTTGACTCATGTCTCTCCCCAAGCAAGTTTAAGGGAGCCATTTATTAAAGCAGAATGTTCTGATCTGATCACAAAGCGGCTGAGCTGTGGCTGGGACTTCAGCTAGAGGAGTTCGCTGAGCTTGAAGCAGCCTTGGTGGGAACAGCTGCGTAGGTTTGCTCTTAAAAAAGTCCCGTAGTGCAGTTGTTTGGATTTTTTTCCCCTGTTAAAAATACTTTCACATAGAAAACATTAATTTAAAGAATTGAGGTTGCTCTTTCAGCTTTTTAACAAGTTTAACGTCCCTTCTTTGCATTTTTGGGGGGGGCAGCGTGTCTATAATTCAATATGGTGTTACACAGCTGGTCATATCATAAAATCCTTTGGCCAGCGACTTGCTATTCATGATGTGAACCTTTTGAAGTTTTTGGTAGCTGTTCTGTTGGCAGCTCTCCCAGATGTAAATAGATGGGTGCCTCTGTAGGGAAGAAGTGCCAATCCTTTTGTTAAGCATCTATGGCAGTTTATTTTAAACTATAGGTAAGTTCCTCTGAACTTAGAAGTGAAACATATATTTTTAATTTGATCAGTGCACACTTTTTAAAAAATGGAACATTAACCTCAGCCTTTCTCCTCCTACTGGAGTACGTGCAGAAATTGTGCATAATTTTGCTTTTCTTCGGAGATTGATTTTCGATGTGTACTACAAAACTGCTGTGAAAGCAGGAAAATATTGTTGTCACACATTATGAAATGTTTTGGACTCATGAATTAATGGCACAACTTTATTTTGTTGAGCTGTTGCCTAGATGGGAGTGATTACTGTTTTGTAGTTAAATGTTCTTTAATGTGTCTTTTTGTTCTGGGTTATCTCCTTTTGCTCATGGTTAGAGAGAAATGTGAAATCAGAAAAATTTTATTTAGATGCCATACTGGTTCTCTTATTTCTTCTGTTGAATCTGCTTCAGATGCCTTATCTGACCTTATGTATTTTACATCATCTTGATTTGTTCTGTAAAATATAACCTCATCCTATTCTGTGAAGAGCTCAGGCAGTGTGAAAGCACAGGCACTGGTGAGGAGCCAGGTAAAAACTACATCCAGTCAAAGTTTCCTTATTGCAGAAATGGGATATTAGTGCTTCAGAAAGTGTGAGCCCAGTCAGGGATGGTGGAAGAAGGAGCCACGTGGGACCTCATTTAGGCCAAAAATGGTGGCTTGTTGGTGACAGCTGGGATGGGATTTCTCTGAACAGAGGCACCCACAGCTGAGCTTTGTCCACCTTGTTAGTTGAAAAGAACAGGGCCCTTAAATGTCCTCTGTCTGAATGCAGAGGTGCAATGCCTGCAGTGCTAGAGTGACCACCTCACGGGGTAATACAGTCATAAGAAGTTAAATGAGATGCATGCCAAGTTACTGTATTATCTTGCCATCTCTTTCAGAGGAAACATATCAAATACCACTTCTAAGCTTGGCCACCTGGAACTCCTGATTGAGTTTTCTGCAGTCCATACAATGCTAAACTCTGTATGGAGTAATTTTTCTTTTCTTGATCAGGCCGTTGCCAGTGGCTTGGTGATGAGATCAGAGGATATCTTGCTTGTGCACAGCCTGTTATGAGCAGCCCCTGCTGCATTTTAGGCCCTTTTCTGAGGCCTAAGTGGGAGCTGTCATGGTCACAGTTTCATCCCAGCCTTCCACAGCCTGCCAGAGAATTGCAGAAATTCACGATGGACAAGGGATAGAATGCCTGTGTTCACTCTAAACTGCCTCCACTCCGTCCCTCTCCTGCTTGTGAGTTGTAAAGCTCCGGTGTTCTTGTGCAATAGTTAATCAGTTTGATTTCCTGCATAGCAGATTTGTTGAGCTGTTTACGTTGAGTGTGAGTAGTTACAGCTCACACTCGAAGCTTTTAGTATGCAAGTTGCTCTCATTAGTAGGTCCAGCTCCTCCTGCCTGCTGGGTGCTGTCTGTGCCACCGTTAGCAGTAACAGCTGCCAGAGGAATCAATACACCGAGGAAACCAGGAGGGAGCTGTGAGGAAGCAGAGAGACTTCATGAGAAGAGCAGTCCTGAGAACCTGAGAAGAGTTTCAAAGAGCGTGGGGGAAAGACAGCTGAACCAGAAAGGGGGAAAAAATGTAACAAAAGCAACAGATGTGTTCTCAGTCTTTCTAATTAATGTTTCATGAAAGCCACGGTTAGGTTTATTGCTCTTTTAAATTATTAGTGATTCAGCTATGAAGAACTCTGGAGATGCTTGTATCTTTCATCATATTGGTTAGTAAACTGTGTTTAACACTTCAGGGATGGGACCAAGGCTGTGCACTTGTAATGATTAAAAAAATTGAGACACCAGTAGAAAAGTGTCATCTCCACTTTAAATTAGTCACAGCATAGCTGAGAAGTCCTTTAACATGGTGTTTAATTAGGGCTGTTTAATTTCATTTCACTTTGTATGTTTTTGCAATATGTTAATGTTATATTTCCCCCTTTTCTCTAATGAATTGTGCTATTATTTAGCCCGTAATTAGAGAGGAAGAAAAACCTAAAATGGGTGCAATTTTTTTGGTTTTTGTTATTTTGATTTCTTTGAGTTAGTGGTTTCTTGAGAGACATGGAAGGAGAAAGGGTGAAGAGTATCATGTCAAAACTTAGAATATTATTCTATTTCTTAGCATTATTTCATTAATTGTCCAAGTTTCTTGTGGCACCATGGATTCCTGTCAGCTTCCTTGCTGAGGTCTGTGTTTTACTGGCCTCAAGCAGCACAAGTGGAAGGAATACTCTGGTTCCTGGGATCTCTCTCTTCTTTGTTCCCAGTGGGTAACAGAGCCAGCCATAAGCATTTTTCAGAGCCACACGCTGCTGAGTTCAGGACAAAATGTTCAACGCCTGTGTCAGTGCCTGAGTCCTGGTGCAGATGCTCGAGTGTGTTTGCAGTGCTGTGACAATTTGGGTCCTGTGCTGGCAATTTTCAGAGGCTGTTCCCTGTGCATCTTCCTAGTCTGTGTGTTTCCTTTTAAGTTTCCAGTGGAACTGAGTCCCCCTGAGATAGTTGACTTTTAATCAGGGATACAGTGGTAGGAAGGAGGAATGATGCAGGCTACAGAGTTGTGATGTCACTGTCTAATGTCTTTTCATAAATTACATTGTGGTTTATATCTACACACTGTCCTGGATGAGTGTGGAAATAGATAAGTTAAAACTCCACTTGCTCATAAGAGCCTCCCTTTTTACAGAATTGTATGGGCATTGATTTGGATACCAACTAAAAATAAAACAACCAACCCCACTCTTTTTTGGGTAAGCGCTTTTCAAGAGTGTAGTTACTTGTCTTCAGTGATAGGGTGATAATGATTGTTTCATTTGGATAAATTAGCAAGTTTGAGTTGGCATTCTGGATGCTGCTATGTATTTTTATAGCCAGCACTCAAAAGTTTTTGAAAAATTAGATTCCTTCTCTATTTCTCAAATCATAGCAAGATGAGGAAGAAACTAGTTTGATTTTGACATTTTATTCTGTTTTTCAGATGATCATGCAAGGTTGTCTTGTGTTCATGAACCAGGACATAGTTGGGTAGGAGCAGAGAAGCTCCTCTGCTGCCTGGACTCCCTTGGCTGCAGACAGCTGTTGTCAGTAATGCTTGTATCAGCAGGACTAAAGCAAATACTTAAACAATCAATCCTGTTTTATTCTAATTTAGGCAGAAACATTTTTCAATAATTTAGTCCAGTTCACAGTATTAGAACATAATTAAAGGAGCCTTGTTTAACACTAGCTAAGAAGGGAAGGAGGATAGGATGCAGGGAAAGGGACTTGTAGGCAAAATGCTCTTCAGAGCCACGGTGGCTATTTTTATCCTATTCTTTTTCTTTCTCCCTCCCACAATTTTCCATTGTACCAAAATAGTTCAAAATGTTTGGTTCAGGGCAACTGACATCACTAGTTGTCATGCTGTGTCCTGCTGAATATTTCTGTAACAGGAGCTGATTCCTCATACAATGATGGCCTTTTGGGACTCTCAGCTGCTCGGAAAGGACTGGTGACACTACGGGGCAGTAACATCTTGTGCTTTGGCAAGGGGTGACCAGGCAGGAGGGACTCTGGTGGCTATTCTTTGTGAATGGGAGCATGGATGTGCTTGTGGAGATTGCTCTTTGACACAAGCGTCCTGTCCTCGGGACAGAGCTGGTGACAGGAGGCAGGCCTGGGTGGACTCATCTGGCTGGGATGTGCCTGTTGGAGAGGTGGCTCTCCCTGTGTGTGCTGGGTGTTCCCAGCATACATAGGTAGCAAAGTCTCTTCTGGCTGTAGACACAAAACTTGTAGTGCTCTGCTTGACATTCAGTCCCCCAGGAAGCTGTCAGATACCTCAGGCAAAGCCATGTCTTGACTGGGGCTCTTGCTGGAGCTCAGGACTTGGAGCTGTGCTCTGCAAAGATGCTGTGCCTCACAGGTGGGTCCAGCACGCCAGGCACTCCTCTGTTTTTTTGGGATAATCCTCTGTGAAACCTTTGTGAATGTCACTGAACCATGTACAGTGTATTACCTTAATGAAGAACTTGGTGTCTTTCTTCAGAGGTATTTACAGCATGGAGGTGTACGTAGGTTATGTGTTCCACATCCTGTGAAGCGATAGCCAGAGGGAGAGCACTGCTAAAATTCTCTATGTCGAAACAGCCCTCGAAGGTGTCTCCAGAGCTCATACAGAAAGGGCTCCTGGCCAAGGTTTAATAGCATTTTTGTCCTGTTCAGAGGTAAAAGTATGCTTGCTTCTTTTTTTACTGAAGATGCCTCCTGGCCAATTTACAAAGAATAGGTTTGACTGTATCCTCAGACTTGTGAAATTATTCACCCTTCTTTTATCTTGTTTTCTTGGTATGCATATAGGATTTGTTCCAGATTTAAGCTGCTTGTTTCAGTCTGGAAGATTATTTCATTTATATATGAGCAAAGTATGAGTGTGCAGCATTCATCCTTCTGGGAGTTGACTACAGTTCCTGCTTTGTCTCTTTTTTTTCCTGTGTTGCAATAGCCCATGTTTCTGGTGCTGCTGTTTTTGGGAAAGTTATCTATTTCACACAATTTCTGTCTGCTGTTCTCTGGGATCTCAATTGTCTGTGTACTCCAAGACCTTTACCAGGTAGGTTTTTAGGAGGAAAAAAAAAGTCCTCTGTAGAAGAGCTTTTCTTTTGCCATTCTTGATTTCTTTTGAAGAGGTGCAGTGTTAGGAATGTGATCTCCTATCAGTTGTCCTCTTTCTAAGATGGCTGAGGCAAAATCTCTCTGTTCCTCTATCGTACATCTCTCTTTGACTACACCAAAATTGAGTTTGTTAAAACGTTATTTTGTTGAGGGGAATTTTAAAATTCTTTTCTTAATCCCTGGTGCTGTGGGGTTCAAAAGAATCTTAACTAAAACTTCAGCAAATTGCTGTCAGAGGAGAGATGTTGCATTTCTTTTAAGAGCTGCCAGCACCTAGTTTCTGGAAGGGGAGTTGGATATATGGATTAACCCTTTCTTCGAGCTTTCTGAAGAACAAACCTGCTTCTTTGAGTGAATGGAGCCCATTAGCACTGAAGCCAGGTTGCTCGAGTTTGTTAGAAAATTCTGCTCTGTTAATTTTTCAAGTTCTTTTGTGTCTGGTACAGAAATAAGTTTAGAAGTACTTTTGCTCAGACAGCAGGAACACGTGGTAGCAGATGCTCCCCAGGTGAAAGGAACATTGTGGATGTCTGATGATTCCTTTTATTAAAAAAAAAAAAAAGACAAATCAGCAGTGAGTGCAGCTGTCCTCAGAAGGGCAGGTAGTGGCACAATATTAAAATTCTTAGGTTAGTGTCTGGAAAAAGTAGTCCTGGCACACCACCCAAAGTACATGGAGTTAGTAAAGAAGGAAGCTTGGGTCTCTTCATTGTTGGTTTGTGTAACTTCACAGAGAGGTGGGATGACATGAGGTGCACCTTGCTGGCTCCACTCACGCCCAGACAGCCAGATCTGCTCTTCAGTCCAATGTGTGCACACATCCCAGGCTCAGAACACCAAAGCCTTACAGGGAAGGTGCTGACTGTCAGCAAGATGCATTTAGCACAACAGGGAAAATTCTGATAAAGAGGCTTTGCTGATTCCTTCTTTTACAGAGTCCCCAGTTTTGATATGACTGATAAATTTCTTTAGAATTATGCAGGGTAAAGATAAAGCTTAGGTCGTGAGACCACATTCTGTGTGGGACAGAGGGGAAGCTGTATTATCTCTCAACTGAAATAGTTATTTTTCTGTTGCTTTGCAGCATAGAAAGGTTTTTTCATGTCTAAGTGTATCGTTCAAATCAGTACATTTTTAAATCCACATATAGCCATCTTTTGCTTGAAGGAATGACTCTGAGATGCAAAAGCTGGGGCAGAAGTGTGGCTTCACACTGGGTTTTGAGGAATGTCTCAGGTGTTGGTCTCAGCTTCTGTGAACTGATCGGTTGCAAATCCCACATGAACAGTTAAAGATCCCTTTTGTCATTTGCTCATGCAGCCAAGGGAATGAAACAACATCAGTGCACAACTGTGCATCTAATTTTAGTATTTGTTTTTGAAAATACTAGTTTTCTTTAACCAATTTATTGGTTGTGCTTTCAGCATTTAATCAGAAGACTGAATGTGTATTTTAACAGCTTCTTGGAGGTAACACTACAAGTTTGGGTATATCTATGGGTTTTGTCTGTAAAGGTGTTTCTACTTGCTTTTCAGTCTCCTGTGCTGTATTTGGAAAAGTAATAAATTAGGTTGGGAATCACTGCTGTCCCACTAGCTAATTAACAGTGATCTAACTGTACCAGTAATTAAACTTATTACCCACCCTAGTATTTTTTTTCAATCAGTCATTCAAATGTTCTTTACTTCAGCCTATGAATCCATAGTTTGTGTTTTAAATAGATTTTTTCCTTCCTCTGTTGTACAGAAAAGCTACAATGTGATGTTTTCTAAGAAATTCTGAAACAGCTGTGTGCTATTGACAAAACTGAACAGAGCATTGCATCATTCTGTCAAAAATCTTTAAAAATTAACTGCATGGTTACACTAGTGAAAGTTTGTACGTATCATTTGTTAATGAAAGTTACCTAGTTAAGATAATGCTTTGATTCCTTTTCCCACTGACTTTCTGACCCTATGAGGAGACATACAGTTTATGCCTTCTATGGACTTCAATTTTTAAGTTTAACAAGATAGTTCACACTAAAACTGAAAGGCCTTGCTTCTCCTCTCAGGATCTGGTCTAAGACATGCCAGGAGAGATTGGATTTACCTGAATTGACTTGGGATTAAATTAAAGCCTAAATATTAACAAAAAGGGGGGAAAAGAATTTTTGATCTCTGCCATTGAGAAGTGACCTTGACCCATAATATTTCCTAGTGAATAAATATCCTTCCTTATTAAAATGCCGTGGTTAATTTCAAGTGTAAGAGATGAGTTTGTGGAGCTTGATACAGAGGATGAAAATTTTAGGTGGGGCTGCTTTTGCACATTGGTATTTCTTTGCGTAACCTGCTCAATAACTTGTGGCTGGTGGGTGATTGAATTCCCCCCAGCTGTGTCTCGATGCAGCAAGATGCACATGTGTGTGCTAGTACATATGCTTTAAAAGTGAGGCAACAGGTGCAGGCATGCAAAATTGCTTATGAAGAGTGAAAACAAGTTAGGTTTTTTATTTTTCCCCCCATTCTGTCCGTCTGAGTTTATACTGTGCATTGAAGCTCCTGCAGAGAAAGCAGAGATGTTTGAAGTAGCTGTGTTGATACCTGTGTTTCCGTGTGCACTCTCAATTGTGGTGTGCCCTAGCACATTTCTGTCTCATTAAACCACATTTTTTTAGATGGAAAGCAGACAAAGTGTATGTGGAGGTTTCAGCTGTTTAATTCCTGCCTACTGTGTGCTATAGGTGTCATTTTCCAATTGGAATTGTAGCAGGAAGGCAGGTGCTGAACTTACTTTCAGTCTCTTCCCTACAGAAATAACTAACTTGTCCTTCTCATGCAAGACACCTTTTGTGCCTAAATAGTTGTAATTTCACATTGCAAGTACAGGACACTATATGGACCCATCTTTAAAACACAGTATGTGGGTAAGCTTGACCTTATCTACCGTGATTTTGCTCTTGCAGGTTTTCTTTAGGCTACAGTGGTGCATGAAACTAGTCTGTATTGTCAGATAATTTTTGGTGGTTGTGAGACAAAGAAAGCTTGCAAGGCAAGACAGCAGTGAGGAAATGAAACCATTTTTTACAAAGACAAATTTGTCTGCACCCTGGTACTCTCTGAACAGAACGAGCTGTCTGCATTTGTATATCTTGGGCTATATAGCAAGAAGTCTGCTGAAGCCAGGTTGCCATGGTGAAATAATTCCCAGCAATTAAAGCACAGTTCCATCCTGAAAAGCAACTCTGTGCAAGCCATGTTGTGAAATCCCACATTTACAAGGCCGTGAGGCTTCCAAATCAAATTTGCTTGGTTTAGAAATAAAAAGGTAGCTTTGCAGTGTTCCAGCTCTACAAACTCCATCAGGGTTGGGACATACCAGTGCCTTCAGTGATTTATGTGCTCCGGTGGTGAACTCCCTCCCCACAAAGGTGCACCACAGGGTACTGGATGTGCTTATCTGGAGATAACAGGGCTGCATCACAGTAGCCAGGAGGAGCAGTTGCTGCCAAAACCTGAATTTAATAATGACGTAAAAGTCAAAATAACTCTGTGTTCCAATAGGAGATTAGAGGATAATAAATCACTGATTAAATTAGTAGACGTATCAGAAGAGACACAGGGAATAGATTTGTTAATTGAGAAAATTTTGTGGTTTTATTACAGTACATTAAATTTTTATTTCAGTTTGGAGAGTTTAACAACTTCAAATGAGAGATAAAACTTTTTTTTTCCATTACATTGTTTTTCCTTGTTCTCTGCAGGTAGCGTTTCTGGCCTTCAGAGTTTCAAATTGTCTGCTGAAAAAATACTGCTCTGAATATAATAACAAACCTGACAGATCTATATTTGTCTTCCCCAGAGTGAAAAACGTGTTAAAAGCCACTCCAAAATTTGCTTTCATGTCTTGGTGCAGATCACTTGTTCTCAAGGCTCTGGGTGACCTTTCTACTGCAGCACATGTAACAACCAGGCTCTGCCTTGGTCTGCTTTCAGTTGAGAGCCAATTTTCTCCTTTCTCCGTGTGTTTTAATTAGAGAAATGTAAGGTATGCTGTAGATCTCTGCCTTGGACTGCAGTATTTTTTGTTTTAGAGAAGGAACTATTTATCTTTTCTGGTTTCCAAAGGTCCTTGGGGAACTAGCTGAGACATAAACATTCCCATGTGCAGATACCTGTGCTGAAATGAATCCTGGCCCTGCTGTGTGGCTGTAGTGTGGGAGTATATTTACCAGTGGAGGATGATCAGGAAGCATTTGTGTTGCTTGAATACTAATGGCATTTTTCCTCTAAGGGCAGCAAGGATACAGGAGCATCCTTATCTTGGTATTGTGTATGGGCCTGATGGGTTTGGAGTGTTTGCCTTAGGAATGAAATGAGCTGTGTGTTAACAAGACAAAGCCCAGATCAGAGCTCCAGCCTGCATTTTCAGCTGATGAATGGCTGGGCAGAGATGCCCTAAAGAGTCAGCATGGGCTGGCCTCTCCTGTCTCCACACCAGGGTCTGCTCTGAGTGCCATTCCAGGGGAGGAGGAATTGCAAGCACAGGAGAATATACTGTGAGATGTCTTCTCAAGCAGGGATTTGGGGTTTGCCCTCTTTCTGCTCAGTTTTGGCTTCCTTTCAGACAGTTTGCTAGCTGGAGACTTAAAAACAACAAAAACAAAAGCCACCACTCCATGTCATTCCCAGGCTCAGGACTTGGGCACCTCTGACTCAGTGCTCTGCTGTGTGGTTTGTTCTGAGCATTGAGTAAATCAATTGTTACAACACTTAGTCTGTGACCTACTGAATCTCTGCTACCACAGACCTTATTTGGCTCCATGTAGAGATGTTGAAAATAGGAAAAATTAGTCCTTTTTATTTCCTATTCCACAAATTACCAGAAATCTGGATTGTAGTAAATTGCTGAAAAAAAGAATCTTGCTGAGCCCTTGTGCTGGTACCTCCTGATTGGGATATGTGAGGGCTTTTTGCCACCAAGGTAAAAGAGAACATTTCAAAATGAAGAACAACTGCATATTGCTTGGGTAATTTTCTTTTTTTCTAGTGAATTGTTTCATTTAAATTACATCATGGGCTCCTAGAAAAAAATAATCTGTTTGTTTCCCATTGGACATGGCTTCCCTGGTGTCCCCGTTGTGTGTGGAGGGGAACCTGGAGAGGGCAAGGACTATGCAGTCAGGAAGCTGGAAACCTCTGTTCAGTCTGGGGGAGGAGTTCTGGCAGGTAGGCCCAGGGAAGAAAGGGAACTCCAGTGCAGCGTGTTCTACCACAAGAATGCACTCTGCACATTTTTGTAGCATTAGCTGAGCTGTGGCGTGCCTGGCCCTGCCTCTGCAGCCGTTCTTCCCAGAGCTGCATTGGAGACAAGGTGGGGGACCCTGGCAGTCTCAGCAGGGGAGGTAGTGAGCCTCTGACACACCACTGTGGGCAAACACTCAGCTTGTGCTGGGAGGTGATGTACCAGGGAGGTAAGAAGAATCATAGCTGCTTGGCTTGGAAAAGACCCTTGGGGTCATTGAGTCTGCCATTAAACCATATCCACACGTCATAAATACTTCCAGGGATGGTGACTCCACCAGTTCCCTGGGCAGCCTGCTCCAGTGCCTGATAACTCTTTGGTGAAGAAATGTTTTTAATACACAGCCTTGAGGCCATTTCCTTTTGTCTTGTCCATTTTGACCTGGGAAGAGACCATTTCTTGCTGCAACCTCCTTTCAGGTAGTTGTAGAGTGGTAAGGTAGCCTGAGGCTCCTTTTCTCTTGGTCACACAAGCCCAGCTCAGTCGGCTGCTCCCTGTAAGACTTGTGCTCCAGCCCCTTCACCAGCTCGTGGGTGGGGAGTCCTACAGAAGGGCACAGAAAGGCCCGATGTACCAGACGTGGCGTGGTGCAGGTGCCCCACGTTCTCCTTGCTTTTCCAGCAGCACCAGCTGGAGCTCAGTCTGGCCTTACAGAATGTTTTGGGCTTTCTGTTGAGAAGCAGCATTATGAAATAATGTTATGGCACTTGTCATCCTTAACATGCCTGCCATGCCTTGGCACCGACTGTTTACAGCAGAGCATCCGGAGGCCAAGCAAAGATTCCCTTTTAAGGCAAAGAGCCACTATGAGAATCCCGAAGAAAAAGTTTCCCTGGCATGTAGGGTACATTCTTCTTTCCTCCTCCTCTTAAATAAACTATTAGTAACTTTTAAAAACAGAACAAAAATGAAGCAGGGCCAGCAATGCTGCCAAAGATGCTTTATGCTGCACAGCCCCCTTAGACCTGTGCAGCAACCAAGCCCTGGAGCTGACCCGGGGCAGGAGAGGGGAAGAATGAAGCTGAGGTCAGAGGGGTCTGTCAGAGACCTGTGGCAAGAGGAGATTGGAATGGAGACTGCCTTAAAAAGCTTGGTCTCCTTCCCTTCTGCCTTGGAGAAAAGCACTGTCCGCAGCAATCTGTGAACAATTGTACTGAATGCTGCACTGGGATTTGGACTTGCCTTCCAACACCTTGCACAGCTTCCTTTCCCATGCTGATGTTCTTTTCTTTCCCAATCCTGAACGTGGATGTGTACATCCAGGATTTGTGTTCTGGGTGTGCTGTCACGTGGCATTTCCAGCTGAAGACTAAGCAGTGATCTGGGTTAAAACAGGACATGGGATTGCAGAAAAAGCCTCCAGAGGTGCTAATCTTGTGCTGTTTTAAAGAAAGAAGGGAAATACAAACATTATCTCTAGCAGTGTTCTCAAAGAAAGGGCAGCTTGACTGATGTTTGAAGGAAGCTGTTATTCCCCTTTTTGTGCATGCTGTACGAGTAACAAAGACATTGAATTACCAAGAAGGGATTTAAACTCCGTAACCCTTCTAAGTTTCCAGTTCTTGCTCTTAACTGAGGAGAAAAGGCAGTGGGCTGCTGGGTAGGAAACTGGACAGCCTTCAAGAGTTTGTTCCTGACCCGTAAGAACTGGCGTAACCTGCTTCTTCATTGTTCTTGTCACTTGGACTCGTAAATTTCAGCTCATAAAACTGTTTCCTTCCTGCTATGAATGGGTTCAGGACTCCCCTGCTTACGCAGAATGTTTGTAACCAGAAATTAACTGATAATTTCTTTCCAGTAAAGGGCCACATAAAAAGCCTATAAAGGTAAAAAGTATGTCTGTGAGCAGCTGACCTGGTTTACCTTACAGAGCTGTAGCCTTCTGTGCATGGCTGAAATCACTGTGTTTTTCCTTTCTGCAAAGGGAGTACATTAGAGGGAGAGACTTTGAATATTGGAATTGTTTTGCCTTAATGTGTTTTACTCCCTCTTCTGTTCCATTCACATCCCCTTTGACTCCCTAGCCGAGGAAGGGAAGAGGAGAGGAGCTAAAATGCAGACATCCAGTACAGCTTTAATTCTGCATTCTAAGCCCTTATTCACTGAAAGAGTAAAAACAGTGTTCGTAAAGTTTGTTTTGAAGGACACTGCTACAATGTTGTCTTACTGCCTCTCTAATTTTGTCTTCTAAGAAACCAACCCCCATCCTTAGAGTGCTAAAACAGTATGTTTTGGTAGGATTACTTCACTTTATAGCACTTCATATAGTGGTGCATGTTTTGAAACACACCACTTCAAAAAGAAATAAAAAAATTACAGGATAAAAAAATCAAAGCCCCAGATTCTTTGAGGTATCAGCTAGTTCAGTGTGCAGAGGTGTACTTGGAATATGGTGTTGCTGTTGCAGACAGTAATCTCTGTAAAAAGTTCTGATTGGGAGTGCACCATTTAAACCCAGACTTTCCTAGATTGTGAACTATACAAATCATAAAGTGCAAGCCAAGTTACTAGAAAATGACCCCCAAACCCTTGAGTGTAGTTTTTAATAGAATTTTGTAATATTTCTGTGGGCATCTTTGGTTTTGATGCTCCTTAAAACAGTTTTTTTCTTTTTTTGTAATTTTTTGCATGCATTGCTGTGGACTGCAGGGCTGTACTCTCATCAGCACTAATGGAATATGTCACAGCTGGACTGGCAACAGTGGAGACTTGCTCTCTTCTGAATTTGTGGGGATTGCTAGGATTATAGCAGTTAACCTTGTGTAAGGCATAGGGTCAGTTGCTAAAAAAAGCCCACAAAATCCCACCAAATTAATCACAAAATATGTGTCTTTGGCCTGTAAGGTTCATGATCCATGGTGATTTTCATCCTCACAGTCTTGAGATGGCTTGTGAGTTTAGAAGTTTGTAAACAGAGACAGATTTGCCATGTGAGACCTGTCAGACCTGTTCTGTAAATTTTCCAATGGAAATTGGAGTGTTTGAGATTTGGTTGGAATCTGAAACTGGTGCATGATCCAGAGGGAGTGATGGGAGTTTTGCCTGCAGCTCTGGTCATCACCACTACAAGCTTTTAAAATAACTTCTTTAACTTTCTAAAGTTACTCTATTTCCATTTTAATATGCCAGACTAAAATGAGAAAACCCACTGATTACATGTACTTCCAAAAGAAAAAGTCAACAGCCATTCATCCCAAAGGACAGTTAGTTTGGTTTGGAGGATGGAGAAGGGGAATCAAAGTATTATCAGTTGTCCTTGAAGAGATTTCAGTTTCAGATGCAATTCAAGAAGCTGCACAGCTTGCTGGGGACAGCAAGAAATTATTTTAGCTGTGCTGGTTTCCTCTGGAAAAAAAGGAATCTTGAACTGGTAGAGATAATCTAAAATAGCATGGTCAGTTTAGGGAAGTTTGGCATTTAATAAATCATTTGTCTTCCCTCTGTGTGATCAGCCTCGGAATAAATCCTGTGCATGACCAGAGCCATGGATGCCTGGTACAGCTCCTAAGTGCTGTGAACTACTTCAGGTTATGAAGCACATCCATGTTGGGATGTGGAGACATTAAGTCCCTGGTCGTTCAGGTAAATCAGATTGCTTCATGTGTGCTTCTTTCCAAGCAGACCACGTTGGCTTACACTGAAGCACATCTTTAGCATTTGTACCATGAATCAGCCTCGAACCTTACAGCCACAGTCTGCTCTGAAATGGGGATAACACTTCCTGGTGGTATTAAAACTAAACCTTGATGGTGCTTTGAAGAAGCTCTGAAGTGCAGGGTTTTTTAAACCAAGAAACTACTGAGCATCTGATCAAGAAGGAAATGACAGAGAAAGATTAGAGGAGGATCTTTATTAACTGACATGGGATAAGAAAGCAAGCTGGGAAATTGGCAATTTTCTTTGATCTTAACAAAGAGGTTAGACTAGGGGGGAAAAAAAATCATCAGTGGGCTGGCACTTGGTGGAGTGTCTTCTACCTGTCTCCAGCGAAATCCAGGCAAACTTGCAGCTGATGTGTTCTAGCTGGACACAAGGCTGAGTATGGCAGCCCTGCTACAGGAGCATTAGTGTTGTACAGTTTTGGCCTGGTGCCAGTTTGCTGAATGTTCTTCCAAGACTTCAGGCAAGCCATCTCTCTTCTGCCATTTCCCATCACTTTTCCCTCTCTGAAATTTATTTTTGGGTGTGACTTGGCCTGTGGCACCACGTTCAATTGAGTGCCTAAAACCAGAGGCAGACATAGCGTGGGTATCGTCTGCGGAATTAGTTTGTACTCTGGTTTGCCTGTCAGTAAAAACTGGAGTGCTGTCTCATCTCTAAAGATGTTTCGTTCCTTAATTAGTATTAAGTACTGATAGGCAGGACTTGTCTAAGCTGTGGACAGACCACCAAACTGCTGCAAAACAGCTACTTCTGCAGCTGCTTGGGTGATACAGTTGATGTGGCATGGACATGTTAAGACAAATTTAGCAGAATTCTCTAATTTTTGAAGAAAGACTTGTGTAAACTTGAATCAGGACTTGAAGTGCCTATAGATGTGTTTTGAAAATTCTGCTCTTTTTGTGGTCTTAGATGACTTAGTTATGTTTTCCAATAAACAGTCATTTGCAGGTGATGAATTTTGGTGTTTCCTGAATAGAACAGTAAAACTGCTGTTCTTGACAATTTTTTGTATTTGTGTACTTTAAACATGAAATGAAAAATTAAGGAAGGCATCTTGGGTGAGAAGAACTCACAGAAAGGAGGTAATGGATGTTTCACTTCGTGCCCCTGGAGTTGAGTCCAGCTGGTGTTTTCTTAACAGGTTTTTGAAACAGCAGTGAGCTTGGATGTAGGCCTGAGCAGGGGGAAGGAAGTTTATTCCTAAACTTTGCACTATTTTGTAATCCTGGGGATTGTGAATGAATGAGCTTTGGTTTATCTGGAATATGGAAGTATTCTTGGTTGATTCTTAATAATATGTAACTGTGTTTCTAAACCAGTTTTTTTTTTCATACTGCTGTATGCTCCAGCTATGTAAATTTAAAAAGAAAATGCTTTACACTATGGGCCAGTATTGATAGCTCCCAAACTAAAGCCACAGTTTTACAGCCTAGACTGAGCATGACTCAATTAATTTGAATAAGTCACTAGAACCTAAGTTCTGCCTAATTGGAGAGGGATACCTGGCCCAGTTCAAAATGACATTTTTAAGGCTAGATTTTTTTTAGCTTGTACTGGGGCCGTGTAGTGTCCCAGCTGCACTGCGTGCAGGTAATGGAAATGTGCTGGTGTAAACAATTTCTGTGGTCTTGCTGTGGTCTCAGAAGCTGCAAAAGGTTAACAAGATGTTTGTGCTACACGTGGCAATTTGACATTCAGGTTTCAGTGGTGTGAATAAATCCTTTGATAGCAGTGATTCTGGGTATTTTGCAGGTTCTGTGGTGATACCCAAGAGGTTCTTTTTAAACCAGGCCAAAGCTTTGGAAAGGGGCAAAGCATGGGATTTTTCAGGAAGCTTTTGTTTGAAGTGCTTCAGTTCCAGCACAAGGCAGTTGTGGAAAGACTTAGACAATCTATTTAAAAGACTCCAAGTGGCTGCGTGTACTGCTCTAACAGAGGATTGATATTTATGTGAAAATGAGAGGACAATGAGTTGTTTGCAGTAGCAAACTTGTGAAATATATTTAGTGTTGAATTTTTGTTTATTCTCTTGAAATAGGGAAGAGATGCTGCAGTGAGGATGAGGTACACCCCACCCATTCCCATGTGATGGAAGGCTTGCCTCAGTCTCGTGTGTCTTGCTTCCTTCTGTGGTTTCCCTCCACAGCCTGAATCTGACAGACTGTCTTTGACCTCTTTGTCTCTCTTCCCTCCTCCTCCTTACAGAAGACTGCTCTTAGCTGATGTGGCACAGCCCTGACCTGGGGCCCTTGGTTTAATTATCATGAACTACAGCAAAGACAGAATCTCTATCCAAACTACTTCTCACTGATAACTTTTTTTCCCCAGTTGTGGTTGATGTGGTTTGTCAAACCAGTCTCAGAAGCTGAGGGTATTTTCTGCATGACTGTTACTAGAACTATAATTTAACTAAAAAAAAAAACCAATCAATTTATCCTTGAATGCCAGAATTCTGGCTCCCTCCCTCCCTCC